>NC_088235.1:103612892-103620392 GCF_036934945.1 Oncorhynchus masou masou
ATGGAGCATTAATGAGTGAAGATTGGTCTGGCACTGGGAGATGCTGCCTGCCTAGAGGCCTAACCCTGCTGGGACTTAGTTACATCCCTCTTACCCCTCACCCTTCTCTCTCTCACCCTCCATCGTCCCCTGCTGCTCGCTCCCAGAGCCAGCCAGAGAAAAGAACAGTCAGGACGAATGTCCTCCAAATGGGACAACACTGCAGGGACATCATTGTCCATGATTGTCGTCGTCGTCCCCCCGCCCAGCCGCCCCTCACCATCGTGGGTCATGTGTGCAGCATTGTCTCTGAGGGGATCACTGAGCTGCATGTTGTTTTAAGGCTAAGCCTGAGCCAATGAGCCTTACTTCTGGGACATACTGCCCTCAGCTGCTATCAGCCGAGGGGGAGACAAACAAAATGGACTCATTTAAAGGGATACAATGGTTATATGGACCTCATAGTCTTTAAGTGACTTGAACTTATTCATCATCTCACTCACACAGTTACACACACACACACACACACATGTACACACACAGACAAAATGCATAATAAAAAATTCAAAACTAGAGGTGAACATTGACAGGTTTTGTTATTCATTGCATATCATGCAGTTATTCTATTTTCTCCCCTGTGTTGCCATGATGTCACTGTATCTATTTTCTCCCCTGTGTTGCCATAGTATCAGTGTCTATTTTCTCCCCTGTGTTACCATAATGTCAGTGTATCTATTTTCTCCCCTGTGTTACCATAATGTCAGTGTATATATTTTCTCCCCTATGTTACAATAATGTCAGTGTATCTATTTTCTCCCCTGTGTTGCCATAGTATCAGTGTGTCTATTTTCTCCCCTGTGTTACCATAATGTCAGTGTATCTATTTTCTCCCCTGTGTTACCATAATGTCAGTGTATATATTTTCTCCCCTATGTTACAATAATGTCAGTGTATCTATTTTCTCCCCTGTGTTGCCATAATGTCAGTGTATCTATTTTCTCCCCTGTGTTACCATAATGTCAGTGTATCTATTTTCTCCCCTGTGTTACCACAATGTCAGTGTATATATTTTCTCCCCTATGTTACAATAATGTCAGTGTATCTATTTTCTCCCCTGTGTTGCCATAATGTCAGTGTATCTATTTTCTCCCCTGTGTTACCATAATGTCAGTGTATCTATTTTCTCCCCTGTGTTACCACAATGTTGCCAGTGTAGCGGAACACATCAATAGCTGAATGAAATCATCCTCGGCTCTTTAAAAAAAAACATCTCGATGCTTGATATTATTACCTATGAGCCATAATGAGACCATTCAATGACCAAACATCACCGTTGTTCCTTTATTGTTCTGATACACTCTCTCAGAGCCCCAGGGTTCAAAAGGTCACGCCCTCTATGCCCTCTCGACATGGAGAAACTGCCTTTTATTCCCGGCCTAATCGAAACACTGTGTACTAGAATGTACTACATCACAGTTATGCTTTGGGCAAATGAAAGTCATTTTATTGATTTCATATCTGTCATTATAAGCCCTGGATCATATTCTCACAGGTCCTCCTGCTCTGTTCAGTTACGACCCTGGTGATATGGATCATCTGTCTCGCAGTATATCACTCTTTTATAAAGCCATATTTGTACAAGCACTGCATTGTGTCTTTCTCGTGTGTCTTCGGGGGTGGCAACATCTTTGGCTTTGGGTTAGTCACTTCTCATGCCTTTGTCATCCAGAGCCAGTGGTATATAGTAGCAGAAAGGAATCCGTTGGGGCAGTGCTTTAAACATAGATTTGTTGTCCAGCATTTGTCAAGGGACTTTGGTAGCCATGAAGACTCAGTCACTGAACTTCTATTCTCCTCCCCACCCTCTTGATTAGGAAATATCTATTACTGGACAGGAGGGCGATAACAAGCTGGAACACCAGCACATTTCAAAAACAGGTGATTCATACCAGGCTAAAAGGTCATGTCAAGTGCCATGTTAGTATTTCACTTGAACTTTGATTAAAGATTTTTGGAAAAGATGGGAAAACGACTCAATAGTGGTGCGGCCTTCCATCTCCACAGCAGCAGTCCAGGGTTCCATATTTCCTGGAGAAATCGATAAGGAGGGAAATGAAGAAGCTGTTGCTGCTCTCTCTCTCTCTCTCAGGGTGCAACGCTCCTTCATTCATTCTCCTCCTCTCTTCTTCTCTCTATGTATCACGAGAGGATAGAGGGATCATACATAGAGAGGAGAGGAGGCAGGAAAGAGGGAGGAGAAAGATACAAAGGGAGACTCTCAACTCTCCAGTCTACTGTTGAATCATTGGGCTGTGATCAGGCATTTCAATGGGGGTATTGGAGCAAGGATGCGAAAGTTCTCTTCAACAAAAATGTGTCATTGATATATATGTATGTTACAATATAGAACATTAAAATATAATATGGAGTATTCAAATTGAAATGCCTCATTATGATAAGAAAAACAAGGGAGACCAACTGCAGCTTTGTAATTGTCATGTTGAATTTGTTATGTGAGATTATTTATGACAGATAGGAAAAACTAGAGCGAGAGGAATATGTTTATTGAATTCTATCTCATAATGGTTGTAATTCATTTCAGGTTTGACATGTTGCAAGGTTTGTATTTAGAGTTATAATTTCACCATGTGGCTGATTGTGCTAATTTGAGTTGAGGTGATCCTAAGTATATATCAGTTTAAGGCTAACTAAATAGCCTATAGTTTGCAATTATGACAACATTTGCAGTCTCTCGTTTCTCAGTTCTTCTTTGAAGACTCTAGACTCTTTATACAGACTGTAACTGTCAAATACCTTTCATCCGTAGTGTTTTACAGTTTTGATGTTTGATGTTATGCAGTAGACACCAGTGTAATAAACAGAAGCCAGGCCTCACCAGTCCCTTCAGCAGGTGGGTGTAACAGTGTGCCATATCTCATCGCTCATGTAACAGCTGTACTTAAGAGGTCCTTAAAGGTCCTTAAGACCAGCTGCCTGTCACACACACACACACACACACACACACACACACACACACACACACACACACACACACACACACACACACACACACACACACACACACACACACACACACACACACACACACACACACGCATACACATAAATGCTTGAAAACACAAAAACACTCAAGTACACTCACATATACAACACGATTTATATACACATACACACAATATGCCCCCCTCTCCTTCCCTCACACATGCGTTCCAGCCCTCCCTTCCCTATCAGCCTCCCAGGCGGTGTGGTAGTCTATAACCAAGCCCTGGAGCCCTCTCCCTCAGCGGAGTGATTCAGAGCCCAGAGAGAGCTGCTGACCGCCAAGGATGAATGTCAACTCCCACCAGGGGGAAACAGGCCAATTTGTTAGAGGGCTGATTAACAGTAATATGAATGTAACTGTACGCACACTCAGGGGAGTGGGGCGCTGCCGCTCGTCGTCCCCCAGCCGTAATGGGAAACAAATCTGTGGGAATATCGCCGGCCATCCGTCTTTATTTACACGTGCTGTAATGAGGGTTTGTGTTAATCGGAAGCTGTGGTTAGTAGGGGAGGCTTGCTGTAACCTAGCGGTGCTTTTAGGCACTACACGCACACACACACACACCCACACACACACACACACACGCACACACACACACACACACACACACACACCCACACACACGCACGCACACACACGCACGCACGCACACACACACACACACACACACACCCCACACACACGCACACACACACACACACGCACACACACACACACGCACACACACGCACGCACACACACACACCCACACGCACACACATGCCCACACGCGCACGTACACACGCACGCACGCACACACACACACACACACACACACACACACGCACACATGCACACACCGTGGCAGCTCTGCATTAAACTACCAGGCTATATAGAGATCAATATTTCAGATGCCTCCTATTGATCCCACTGAGAGAAGGATTACTTTTACAAGTCACACTCCTAACACTCCCAAAACTCAATTACACCAAGAGGAGGGTTGAGTTTTTACCACTAAGGATGAAAAGAAAACACTGTTGATGTTAGTAGATGTCAGTGTAGATATCAGAGTGGTTTATTCTTTTCTGCGTACATGTACTCTAGTAGTCTATTCCATATACGGCAAAAAGCATTGAATTGAATCTCTATAGAAACACATATGCACCAATACTGTCTCTCTCCCTTGTGGTTGAATCAGCATCACTAAAGCAGCATTGGTGTGAAACATGTCTCCATGTCCCTGTCATAGCTGTTAAACCATGCATCCCATCCAGGGCTCAGTCTCTCTGTATGAGCCCAGCTAAATGAGATGTTCACTGGGAAAATAGGAAGCCCTGCTGGCTCTCCTTTGGTGCTCTTTTCATGCCAATTAGACTCTGTGATATAGTCACAGCAGCAGATGCACCACGGCTGGCTGGGCTAGCAGCCTCCGGGATACATCCCATCTGATCAGGACCAAGGGCCCAGCTTCCCAACATGGGGTCAGGGTTAGACAGGGGAGATATAGATCTGGATACATGGGGAGTTGTGTACCTGTACCATATGTATCTTTGGACTATTGTGGAAAGAAATGTATTTGTTTATGACTTACTGTAGTGAGAGCATGACGTACTAGTGAGAGCATGACTTACTAGTGAGAGCATGACTTACTAGTGAGAGCATGACTTACAGTAGTGAGAGCATGACTTACAGTAGTGAGAGCATGACTTACTAGTGAGAGCATGACTTACTAGTGAGAGCATGACTTACAGTAGTGAGAGCATCACTTACTAGTGAGAGCATTACTTACAGTAGTGAGTTTATGACTTACAGTAGTGAGAGCATGACTTACTAGTGAGAGCATGACTTACAGTAGTGAGAGCATGACTTACTAGTGAGAGCATGACTTACAGTAGTGAGAGCATGACTTACTAGTGAGAGCATGACTTACAGTAGTGAGAGCATGACTTACTAGTGAGAGCATGACTTAAAGTAGTGAGAGCATGACTTACAGTAGTGAGAGCATGACTTACAGTAGTGAGAGCATGACTTACAGTAGTGAGAGCATGACTTACAGTAGTGAGAGCATGACTTACTAGTGAGAGCATGACTTACAGTAGTGAGAGCATGACTTACAGTAGTGAGAGCATGACTTACAGTAGTGAGAGCATGACTTACTAGTGAGAGCATGACTTACAGTAGTGAGAGCATGACTTACTAGTGAGAGCATGACTTACAGTAGTGAGAGCATGACTTACTAGTGAGAGCATGACTTACAGTAGTGAGAGCATGACTTACTAGTGAGAGCATGACTTACAGTAGTGAGAGCATGACTTACAGTAGTGAGAGCATGACTTACAGTAGTGAGAGCATACATTTTCATACTGGTCCCCCATGAGAATCAAACCCACAACCCTGGTATTACAAGCCCCGTCCTCTACCAACTGAGGTACACAGGACCATTACAACTACTGGATAATATTATTCTGTAAATTTTATTTTATGACGTAAATAACGTAAACACCTAAATATTAATAAGATATATTGAACAAATTTTTACTTACTGTAAAACAACTGATGTCATATTATGTACACAGAATGCATTTTTGTAACCTGTATGTTATGCTGTACCATAAAGGTTGATTTTGACCACTTCCTCCTCAGCAGCTCCCCTCAGCAGTCCTGCCTGCCCTCCCCTCCACTACCTCTCTCCCTGCCCGGCCCGTGGTGCTTTCAGTGAGATCATTAACCCTGAAACAAAAGGTCATTTCTGGTGAAGACGCTAATGAAGTGTGACAACTATACAAAGCATTCCCCATTGACACACAGACTGACACATGGACCGACACAAGGACCGCCACAAGGACCCCCACAAGGACCGCCACAAGGACCGCTACAAGGACCGGCACAAGGACCCCCACACGGACCACCACACGGACCGCCACAAGGACCGCCCACACGGACCGCCACAAGGACCGACACAAGGACCGGCACAAGGACCACCACAAGGACCGACACAAGGACCGGCACAAGGACCACCACAAGGACCGCCACAAGGACCGACATACGGACCGACATACGGACCCCCACAACGACCGACACACGGACACCACACGGACCGACACACGGGCCGACACACGGACCGACACCGCCAAGGACCGCCACAAGGACCGCCACAAGGACCGCCACACGGACCGCCACAAGGACCACCACACGGACCGCCACAAGGACCGCCACAAGGACCGCCGCAAGGACCGCCACAAGGACCGGCACACGGACCGCCACAAGGACCGACACACGGACCGCCACAAGGACCACCACACGGACCGCCACAAGGACCGGACCGCCACAAGGACCGGCACAAGGACCCCACACACGGACCACCACACGGACCGCCACAAGGACCCCACACACCGCCACAAGGACCGCCACAAGGACCGGACCGCCACAAGGACCGACACACGGACCGCCACAAGGACCACCACAAGGACCGACACAAGGACCGCCACAAGGAACACATGGCCCACCACAAGGACCGACACACAGACCGCCACAAGGACCACCACGGACCGGACAAGGACCACAAGGACCACCAAGGACCGCCACAAGGACCGGCACAAGGACCGGACCACAAGGACCGCCACAAGGACCCCCACACGGACCGCCACAAGGACCGACACAAGGACCGGGGACCACCACAAGGACCGACAAGGACCGGCACAAGGCCCACCACAAGGACCGACACACAGACCGCCAGGACCACCACACGGACCGCCACAAGGACCACCACAGCCACAAGGACCGCCACCAGGACCACCACAAGGACCGCCACAAGGACCGACACACGGACCGCCACAAGGGCCGCCACAAGGACCACCAGGACCGGGACACAAGGACCGCCACAAGGACCGACACAAGGACCGGCACAAGGACCGGACACAAGGACCGGACCACCACAAGGACCGGACCGCCACAAGGACCGGCACCACACAAGACCGGCACAAGGACCGCCACAAGGACCGCCACAGGACCGCCACAAGGACCGCCACAAGGACCGACACCGCCACAGGACCGGACCGCCACCAGGACCACCACAAGGACCGCCACAAGGACCACCACAAGGACCGCCACCAGGACCAAGGACCGCCACAAGGACCGGGACACAAGGACCGGCCCGGGACCGCCACAAGGACCGACACAAGGACCGACACACAAGGACCGGCACAAGGACCGGCACACAGGACCGCACAAGGACCGCCACAAGGACCGCCACAAGGACCGACACAAGGACCGGCACAAGGACCGGCACAAGGACCGGCACAAGGACCGACACAAGGACCGACACAAGGACCGCGACAGGACCGACACAAGGACCGCCACAAGGACCGACACAAGGACCGGCACAAGGACCGACACACGGACCGACACACGGGCCGACACACAGGACCCAGAATTGGATTAGTGATTAAACACTGTGTTGTCCCAGATTGAGTCAAATG